>NC_051164.1:88476267-88512838 GCF_013339745.2 Dermacentor silvarum
AGAGAATAACCTTTATTGAAAAACGTACGGCAGTTTTTCCTTCGGTGCGAGACGAGGAAAAAGGGGATATATCCTGTCCGGTCCCACCTCCGTAGACGTCAATGGCGGTGGTGGTGCCTCAGGCTGACGGCTCGAAGTGCTTGTACCCGGCGGAATTAATCTTCGGCTTGCCGGATGGCCCAAGCTGTAGTAAATATATATATATATATATATTATATATATATATATATTGTCAGCCTCAACATATATCCATCCCTGCTTAGGAAGAAAGCAGTGTCGCTGTCCTTTGGGACGGCAACTTCTAACTTTTGCTTTCCGACACCTTGATCTAATTGTGACTGCTTATATGCTTTCAAACTCAGGGATCAATCGAACAACAGTCAATCAACCAATCAGTTTTAAAACGGAAATAACTGTTACAGACCGCATTCAGTTGATTGCTTCTGTCAGAATACGTTGGTCAACCAATCAAGCAGCAGGTTCGTAGCATACCTTGTGGGTGCCCGATACCGAAAGCCATCGTTTCGCGTAGGGTTCTCGTGTTCCTCTCCTCTTTCTCTTTTTCTCAACTTTTCTCCTCTCAAGGAGCCTACTGCTTGTTTCGCTCACGATTCTATATCGTGGTAGCTGAACATATTTTGACCTCTCTATCATTCCAACCACCACACCACCTCCCGAATCCTTTTTCAGTGCGTAGACCATGCTAATGTCTATACTGATTTTTGCTCCCCACTTTTTCCTCTTTCCCGTTTTCCGCCGAGACGTGTTCGGGACCACAGCAAAAAAGTGTGCCGAAATTAGGATAGGGAAGGACGGCGGCAATCTTCCACCGGCACTCGCGCAATCGGTTCAGCGCAAATAATTCGGGACCACGCTGGTCCTTGGAGATAAAGCACTGGTTCGGTGTTTCCTGTCCTCAAATAGGCCAGCCAGTGTACTCTTCCCCTCCCTAATCGTCGCTTCTTCCCATTTCTCTCCTCCCCCGCCTCTTTTTTTTTTATTGTCGTTATTACGTCACCTTTGCTCCTCCTCTTCTACAAAGACGTGCTTTCCTTTGGCGATTCCTTACGCCTAGTGTGAATTTATGTACATCGCCTTTGATTCAACCGAAAAATTGATTCAATTCAACCGGAAACTTTTCTGTGTCGTTTTCTTTCAATCTTTTTTTTTTTGTAATCGGTGTTCAAAAGACGTTGATGCCGATAGACTGTGCCCGCTACGCCTCTTATCCTTATTCATAGATGTACTCTGCAATATCTTGATACCCACCGTAACAGGCTTCCCGCAAAGATACGTGTTGTGGATAAAGGTCAACAACAGTGCACGTGAAATCTTGGGTGCATGTCCAGGAGAGCGTTCGCAGCACAATGCGGAATATTCGCATTTGTGTAATCCTGGTCCTTCAAGAAACTCTAATACAGTTAATAAATCTTCCTATTGTAACCACGATCACACAAACATATTGCGCTTTGTAGACGTAATCGGTGTTTTCAACGTTTGCACGCATTCGTGTCCACATAATGGAATTCCCGTGAGTCTTAGTTGCGTGTGTGCTCGCGAGAACCCTGTTTCCGCCTGCGAGGGTCGTAATTTGTGCTTCCACGTGAACATGCATTCTGAACTGCTCAGGATCATTTGGTATTGTGTGACGTTGCGTGTGCGCGTGCGCGTGTAGTTTGTAAATTTTGTCAATCAAATCATAATGAATTCAGCGCCAGAAGCACGATAACGCGTACTGCTTTGCACTTTTTGTAAAACTCGCCAACTCGATGGGCAGAACATTTTACCAAAGTATTGAGGGCGCTCGAAAGGTATAGATCTGTATCACACCGCAGATAAACTTTCAATTGCACTCGCCGTCCGTTTAGAGGCAACGCATCACGGCATAACTAAGACCTCCCTATATTCGTTAATAATACGCGGTGCATGCAACTTTTCTGCGTGTATTGCAGCCATATTCCCAGACCCCTCTTAAAACCTGCAGTAAACGTTACGTAAATAAAGCATGTCTTTTCGCACAACGCACCACACCTATTGTCTAGAAGAGAACGTTCGAACGTCGTCAACGTGCTCAGATTAACCATCCGCTGTCGTTCGAGCAAGCTGTAAAATTATGTAGACAGATCCTGACATAACGTGCGTCCGGGACTAAACAAGTACTAAAGAAAATTATTCCAACGCACAAGTTGAACTTTCCGATGGCACTGGTAGCGTTGAAATGCCAAGCTTGGATTGCAGTTCGGATTTCAAGTCACTTTCATATGGGCGCAGAAGAAGATAGCCAATATCGAGAAATCACTGATCCGCATACTTTTGCTCAGGGATATCATGTGAAGCAAAGATTTTGTGAAGCATTTCATAGAGTGCTCAATATCTAAATAATATATATATATATATATATATATATATATATATATATATATATATATATATATATATATATGTATGTAGTATCCAAACGACTCTAAGTAATTTTTAAAAATAGCCGTTTTGAAATACAACGATGGTTCTTTCGGATACATGCCGTCAGTGGAGGCGACCAAGTGTTGTCGCGTGATACCTTAGCACAAGAACTTGCGAATTATTCCCTTTATTACATTAACATTTACTCCCTAATTAAAATGCTTCAATCATTAACTTTAAAACCTTTAGTTTCAGCGGGCCCATCGTAATTGGGGAGATTGAAGCGAGCTACAAGCCATATCAACTTCTGGATCCGAAAGGAATGTGGTTACCCGCGTAACTGTGGCAAGACGAATTTCGGCTATCAGAGAGCACGCAAACTAAACGAGGAGGCTTCACCCAGCAGCGGGCAGCCATCGCGCTGCGGCTTCGGGCTCCTTGCCCTCGCTGCGGCCTGGCTGCCCCATGACTCGAGAATCCCACGAGACTTAGAACAGCAGCGAGCCTTGTCCTTATGCAGAATCGCACTCGTATGCCAAGGCTGCTGCGCTGCTCTTGCAATGAAAGACGATTATCTCTCCGTCAAAATTGCCTCTCTCTCTCTCTCTCTCTCTCTCTCTGTCAAAATCGATAGAGCAGTCCATAGACTACACGATCCAAAGTATCTTCGTGCTCCAGCGTATGTAGTGCACAATCCGCCGACGACTGCACAAGATAGGAGAAACTGACCATTCGGGTAGAAGCGGAAAACAAAACAAAATAGCAGTAGGGAAGTCAGAAAGAAAAGTCCAAACGGGAAGATGTGAACGAGTAAACAGACAAAACGGGAGAGCAGTGCTCCTTCAAAGAGGGTGCTACAATGTTATCTTCTTTCATCCTAATGGCGCCCCAACTTCAAAGAAAGCGATGGCCTGACCAGTCGTAATACGGTTTGCTCGTCGGGCAGGTATAGCGCATATGTGCATTCATTCGCCACAGTGAAGCGGCAAGGGTCTTAGGGGAGGAGGAAAGGCCCCCGACAGAAGCCAAAATAAGCAAGCAAGTAGCCAAGACGGGTAGGTGCGAGGGAGCTCAAAGGCCCGCTCAGCACCTTTGGTGCTGAAACCTTAGAAACCCCCCGACAAATAAGAAAGCCAAACGGAAGAGAGGAACTGGAAAGACGGAAGGAGCCCCAAAGAGGTGCCTAAAAGGTGTTCCACGGTATAACAGAGCCACTACACCGGCGTCTCCAGCCTGCCTAGTCCCTTTTGTTGTTCATTCCTCCCTGAAGCTGCTTAGGCCACGGTGCGGTGCGCCATTAGAGTGCGGAGCGCTAACGGAGTTAGCGGATAGTCCGGCCGAGCGTCCAGAAAGCGGAAATGCGCGAACGAGAAAAATGGCGCAGCCATAGTCGAAGCGTTGTGCGTCCGGTCGTTTAGCTAGAAGTCTCGTGTGCAACGGCTCACCTTTCCGCTATGACAACCAAAGTGATGCCGGCGTCAAAGCCAGAACCATCAATGTACAGGTAAAAACGATACATAATTAAGCCACACATGTGCAGGTAACCGCCGCAGCGCAAAGAATAGGAATCAAACTATGAGCGATGACACGGACGAATGGACGAGCTAGATTCGTTACTCTGTCTGACCCCGATTGATTGATTGATTGATTGATTGATTGATTGATTGATTGACTCACATATAAAAATAACACCTGACAAATCGAGAAATGCAACCCCAGTGAAGGCCACCATACTGTGGCCACTTCGGATTTTCTGACGTGCACGAAGCGCTCAAATGTGTACGTTAATTGTTCCCATGCCAGAGTTTAACGTTTTAACGCGAAAGCGTTAAGGGCCCCGTGTCGCAGAAAAGCCGGCGTCGGTGACGGCGTGGGCACGCCGGCGTAGATGGTGGAGAAAATCATCCCGAACCACCCCGACCACTCAGGCCCTGCGCTTGGCGCAAGGCGTTAGTGAACAAAAGTGAATATCTCAAAGTAAAATCCATCAGAAAAATCGTAAAGTACGACTTAACCGCAACCTACAGACATCTTAGCGTCGGATTGTAATTTCAATGTACGAGAAAACGTAATTATGTTACGACTAAACTCAAACACAAACCCATTTTCCGGCATTTCTACCATACCAACAGCGGTGCGCCCGGGTAGGTTACTTGCAAAAACACCACCCAGATGGCGCTCACCTCATTGGCAGCGTAAGGCGGCAGCGGCTCGCGGAGGCGAAGGTGGAGAAAAAAGAAAGCTGCAGTTGCCAGGAAGCCTGTCAAGCATTCAGGGATCTTTCAATACTAACGCGTTCCACTCTTAAAGGCGTAGCTTATAAGCGTTCTCCAAATTTTTCAATGCGACAGGCCCAATTGCGCGACTTTCAAAGGGAAAGAAGGAACAGAACTTCAGTTTAAAGTTGCAACAACCCACCAGGGCTAATACGCGCAAATCTTTTCTTTCATTTTGGCCGATACTCGGTCATTGTTCAAAACCGGAAGCACGCCCCTGTTTACGATATTGAGACTCTACTGCAATCATAACCTTATCGCGTCCTCGCAAGCTCGTGCCACTCAAAACTTTCGCTTGTGGTTCATAGGAGGTAAAGAACGATTGTGCACAGTTTTCATATAGCAGGCGAACAGTGTTGCCTACTCATCCATCACAAATACTTGCTTCTGGGAAATCGGAGGAACATGCTATAATAACCCCGTTAACACATTGAGCAAAAATAAATGAGTAAGGCACAGCGTGCCTATAAAAATTGTTCGTTCACTGAATATTTTGACAGAACAGGAACAGGCGACCAAACACCTGCGTGAACGCCAGACTGCCTTCTTTTGGAACAAAAGACGTCGTGTGTTATTATACCTAAGCCACCTGTTTCCACTGCACCGGGGAAAGGCGACATTCAAGGACGCCGCCGAAACGAACAAGACACCCCAGATGATATACAGGAAGGGGAAACGGCGACAGTAATATCCCCGTAATGACGTCAGCAATCATCTCGGACGTCCTTGACACAGATAGCGGAAGCGGAACGTCGTGCAGAGGCAAAGACGAGCTTCTCGACTGCGCTGCGGAAATGAACGGCGTAACGCGAAGGCGGAAGAACCCTGAAAGCAGCCATTTATACCAGTGCGCTCGTACGTAACCGATGAGATGGTAGGGTGGGCAACAACAGACGGCTAACAAAACAGAATAACTCGGCTGGGACAAACGAGATCCAGAACGTAAACTAGAGACACGCTACAGTGTACGGCGGATTGGTAGGCAAACGGGAAAGACATGTAAATAAACGAACTGTTGTGGATGGCCAGTCGGAAACGAAGGCATGGATTGCAAGCTGCGAAGCAGCTACGACAAACTTGTGGATGTCATTTCTCGAGTGAAGAACGAAACGAGGTCAAGATAACGTGGATTAGATGCGACAGTGGCGTCGTCATCAGCTGCGGCGCTGGTTTGAAGAGGATACGTGGAGAAGCCTTCGCGATAAATAAAGACGGATTTTTCGGCCGCTCCGTGAATCGCTGCAAGATTAAACGGGCCGACGCAGGATGACGGCGAGAAAGTACGAGGGGAATGACGGCCTAACGCTGCTTGTAGGGACGTCGCGCTGGAGATGGGGATGACAGGAAATGAAGAGGAAACGTCTGCAATGATAGAGGCGTGCAGTGGCCGGCTTGATGTTGTGCATGGACGAGAGAAAAAAGGAGAGGGTGATGTCGTGAAAAACGTTTGGGGGCGCTGTTGGTCAGTCGGCACTTGGAGGCACATTGGAAGAAAAGGTCAGTGTAAGGCACATGGAAAGAAGAAAAAAAAAAGCTGTTCAAGGGCAGTCAAGAGCTGGCATTTTCATTGTCTATTTTGTAGCGTTAGCTACACTGGCCTAGCCAAGCCCGTTTCGCGCGGCACATCAAGAGCCGTGCTGCGCATGCGCAAGGATCAGTGATGTCACACGGCTTGCGCACAGGAGCCACCGGAGCCGGCACCTCTCGCGCACTCCGCCGCCGCCGCGCGCGACTCACCGCCGCCGGTCTGCGCATTCCAGGGGAGTGACGTCGTAGCCGTGGTAGACGCACTGGCGCCGGCGCGCGCTCGCTGTGCAGTCGCCGTCTGACACTGCGCTGGAGCCGCTGCGCTTCTGACTGGCGTTTGCCAGTGTGGTATAGCCATGGAGAAGGAGAGCGCAAATGCTGCTCAACAGCGCAGAAGAACGGAGAAGCTTGACTCATCGGATCCCGAAATAGTTGCATGGCAATTAGCGGTTGAGCCTAGGAGACAACCAGGAAAGCTAAGAATAACCAGCTGAACCTTTGCTAACGCTACGTATATCCTGGCATAGCCGAGCTAAGCCACTGCAACTTTTTTATTCTTCCTTTCTTTCAACACAAGCGCAGACTTTGAAGCATGATCGATGTAATGAAGTATGTATCTGTTCTTGTTGTTTTCCGCTGTGACATGTGAGAGTATTAGCGCAGCACAAGAGCGATATTTTCTAATCTACGCACAAGTAGACCCGTCCTTACTCTTACTTGTGCGGGCGTTCTGGGTCACCCTATAACGCAGCACGAATGTTATGTGGTAGAGTTGTGCAACTGGAACAAAATGAGCCCTTGCACGTTCAGCGTTATCTGAGCTCATAGCCGCTATATGGACTGATTGATAGAGTTATAAATAGAGGCAGATTGATTATTCGAGAGACAGACATGGCTTGTTTGATTGACGCGTAGTGTCATCAGGGGATCACCGATCATCGTAGGAATAAAAAAAAAGAAGAATGTTTAGGAAACGTAGGAGAGGTGCGCACGTTAGAGAGATCCCTTTAACAGCGAATAGAAAACACATTTGCGCAAAAACTGACCTATTTTAATAAAAGCCTAATCTAAATATAATTAATTATTATTTTTGTCGAACTCTCCACAGGCTGAAACTTCACTCCAGCCTGTCGAACACAATTATGGACTTTGCGTTAATTTTTCCGTGCTGGAGGCAACAGTTTGAGGTATCAAAGTTATCGTACAGTATCTGACGTATACGTTGGGCATGATAGGGTTAAATCACGCGCAGCGGACACAAAGAATCAACCGGGCCGACTTCATGCCCACCGCGTGATGACGTCCCCTCCGTGGACAGCGTGCACCTCGGTTCCTATTACCTGCGCTGTTCTTGAGTGGTCGGCATTCCATAAGAAAATGAACCCTCTACACCGTCGCCGGGCTGTTAGTTAATCGCAACTTCACCCTGCGCTTGATCGCCGATGCGAGGAGCATTGAATACCAAGGATCCTTTTTCCCCGAACTTGTTCGATCGCCGTAGCGTCTCGCTTCGGTGCAGATGAGTGTGCGTGCGTTGTGATGGGAATGAACTCTCTGTCCAAGCGATGCGTGCTCACTATACAGAGGCAGGTTCTCGCAACCAATTCTGCTCTCCGCGTGGTTTCAGGTGTAATTGCGGGTCATTCGACCGACGCAACTCGACTCGGAAAGCAAGCCCATCATCGATTGTCACGCGCGCATCTCTCAACCGTGCGGATAGATTCGGCGCACGCGCGGCAGCACCGAACCGGAGCTTTTGTGTGCATAACCGTGGCAGTGGATACGGTTCAAAAGGCACCGCGTTACGCAATCTAAAGGATATGCGTTACACGCGTGTGCATTGCTTAACCGAGTGATGCAACTCGGTTGTGGATGCTTTGAGACTTAAAGGGAGAAGCATCATTGCATCATACTTCCCCTTGTTATTTTACTTCGATTTAGTGCAGTTTTTTTTTTCTGCTTTCCTTCAAGCGAAACTGGGCCTCCTCATAGGCCTGATAATTTACTGCAATAGCTTTTCTGCGAACAATTTGGTTTTTAACGCGATAGTTTTAAGGGCCCCGTGTCGCAGAAAATCCGACGTCGGCGGAAGCGCCGGCATCTTTGGTGGAAATAATCGTGCCGAACCGCATCATCCTGAACTACCCCGACCGGGCAGGCCCTTTCCGTGGCGCAAGGCGTTTGCTAACAAAAAAACTGAATTTCTCAAAGTAAAATCCGTCAGAAAAATCGTAAAGTACGACATAACCGCAACCTACAGACGTGATAGCGTCGGACAGTAATTTGAATATACGAGTGGTGGTAAGCAGGTCTTCATGCACCACATGTAGTCGTAGGGCGCGAGCATCATGAACTTTTCTTGGCGGCCCCATAAACACGTCTTGGAATCTCCCTCTTGCGCGTATACCTTGCATAGTCACAGAGAGCAGGTCATGTTGCTTGACATAAGTGGACCTCCTCTTGTTCGGGCAGTGGTTTGGTATGTACGTCCGTCAATACAGCCTATGATATTGGGAAAACCTTTAAGGTGAAAGGAAGTAAAGGCCCCTGATGCATGGCGTTATTTGCATAACTGGTGCCAACATTACACATTTCATTGTGGCACTGAGTGTATGAGTTCCTACCAGATTTTGTTTTCTGGATCACTACTCAGCAAAACTAAATTTACAGAACTCGGCCAAATTTACGTTCCAATGTCTTGCAACATAATCAATGCCTTGCTTGGCTGTTTATCGCCTAAAGCATAAAGAATAATTGTCCCAAGAAAAATGTTGACTAGAAATAATTCCTGAAAATTCAGCTCGCAAGTGTAAATTCTTACAGCTAGCTGTAGTTAATGCACTGAAATTAGGTGAATGTATAATGGTAAACATTTCGAAAAAGAAATATTGTCTGCACAACAAATCCAACATATCTTGATTTACAATGTCATCATGTCAGGGTACGAAGTATATCACCTTCTGAAAATCCTTTGCTAAGGTCTCCTTGTTGATTCCAAAGTAGATCACCTCTGGAGCAACCCAGCAGGGTAATTCTAGCGTTCTGTAAATGTCAATGACTGCAAGTTGTGTCGATTCTGCCATGTCGAAGACGATGCTGCATTCCCACATTGAAGCCTTGTTGGCTACATACCCGTGGAAAATGTTTAGGAAAACGTTGAGATCTATCTAAATCACGAACATATCGCACTGGGCTTGTTTGCCATGACGCAATACCAGCACTAGAGTACAGTCACGCGAGATGAAGGCAACACAGCACCGTGTTGTGTGTTTGTCCCCTGTAGTACTGTACTGTAAAGCTGCTCATCTATAGATTATGTAAGATGTGGCAAAGTACATTCAAATAATGAAATTGCATGAAACAGCCATTCATTTTTGTCATTTATCATCCAACAAAGGTCAACACATACACTTGGCAAGCAAGCTGCATGCCAGCTATTGGCAAGGACAGAGCGCGAGTGCCGCAGTCCATATGCATAGCATGTCACATTTTGTTGCACAAAAATTGCCACTTTCGAATATTTAATATGAACAGAATTCTCTCCGAAAACTAATTATAATTTGATACAAAGAGCTTTTAAAGGCGCATTTATATTATCTTCGCTTTTTAGAAGTATGTGCAATGGAGCCTAATTTTAAATATTTCATATTATTGTATGAGAATAGGAACGTGCATACGTAGTAAAATCAATATTTGCAGTGGAGAAAAGCGACATACTTGGTATCCTTAAGTTCTCATAAATTTTGTTCAAAGGAACTACAAAAGAGTTGTTGATAGCATATTTAGCCCTCCTAAATGAGAGTGTGCTAAATGAGAGTGCCCGAGAAAACAGTGCAATGACAGTGCAGGCTTTTGGGATTCAAACCGGCGACTTCGCACATTTGCAGGCGCGACACGTATACCTAACTAAGCTGTCGGAGCTTCTCGACCAGTGTGGAAGCAGGATCTATTAGCTTTGTAGAAACCTACGGATGCGACCAGGCATACCACTCGTGCCACTGCGACATGTTCGAAGCATGTACATTACATGTGAACATCACCAGACGGGAAAGGGTCCCTAAAAGATCTTTCAGTAGTGCCTGCTCTGCGTATATGCTCTGCCTAGCCATGATCATGAACTTCCGTATAACTGTACAGAGTACAGGGCGTTACTCGGAGAGAGAGAGATGATGCGAGTGGTCATACTTTCTTCATTAGCCGACGCAGACTGACGATCAGCCAACCAAAAAAAAAAAAAGGAGCTCAATACCATTTCGCACATTTTTGATGCACGCTCAAAGCCACGCAGAAGCCCCAATGACTTTCAAATTGTTTGCCCGGTCAAAAGATCAGGGTCGGTATTCGGTAAGAGTCCAATTAGTGGACTGTCCATTTCGGCTGTCGCTGATTGGCTGCTGCTTGACGTGCAGGAAGGTACCAGCCAGTCTCCTTCCTGCACGTGAAGCAGCAGCCAATCAGCGACAGCCGAAATGGACAGTCCACTAATTGGACTCTTACAGAATACCACCCCTGATGGCTAAAGTTGAACACAAGACAATGGATGGCGGAAGAAGATTCGCACTTTTGTCCATGGCCGTCGAGCTGTCTAGCAAGCCGTCGTCCGCGCGAAACAGGACCGCCTCCGGCATCGTCCCGTTGCCGCGGCGCCGGTAAATTGCCGTAGGCGGTCGGTGCGGGGACTGCTCGCTAGCTGAACAGATTCTTCGCAAGTAGAGCTGCCAATTGAAAAGAGGTTGTTGCTATTACGACGTTCCGCAAACACCATCCAAGAGTTTGTGCATATCCGCAGTAGAACAGGATCCCGCGAGCAGCACTTAGTGCGAGACCCCCAAGGTTCGACCACCAACCTCTCGCCGGCGCCAAGGAAGCCACGTACTGGGACGTTGCCGTGGCGTCCAAGACTACGACGAGCATCTCGGTGTCGTACCAGGACGCGAACAGTCCCATAAATGAAGGCCCCTTGAAAGCCCCTTGAACTTGCTCTTCTGGTGGTTGCGCCGTAAGCAGTCAGCTGCCACGCTCCTCGGGACCGGTATCCACTCGGCCAGATCTGTCACGCGTTCGAAACTCGCACCGTCTACGTGCAGCAGGATGACGTGCACAATCTCTGCCACGGATAGGCTCGACAAACGACGTGTTGACGGCGATCCACATGGCATATTGGTGGCCTTGGCTCGTTTGGACGGGCAAGGCGACCGGTACACGGTCGTCAGGTTGACCCGGGACCAACTCGAGAACTAGGTCACGCAGTTGCAAAATGTGTTCTCCTCATTCCCAGAAGCGGGACAGCCGTCTGCACACAACAGGTTCGGTAAGAAAGGGGTTTGGGTAGTCCCGGTAGACAACGTGTGCTTGCACGAGGCATGGTGTCCAGGCGTTTCATTGTCACGAGCGCAATGATTGGGCTTCGACAAAGACCTGCACAATGCGTAAGGGGGAAAAATACTAAAATTAAGCACGTGTAAAGAGCCATCGAAATTTATTACCACTGGGAAGCGCCTCGAACCCTTTCCTACACCTATCAAGCGCTGCAGGCGAAATAATGGCAGCGAATTACCCCCTTGGTGCGTTTTCTCTCGCAAGTGATTGCATACATTTTATCTGGCTGTTCATTAATGGAGAAAGTGTCCCGCATCATACCATACAAAATCGGGTGCATTGCACCCCCAGCTTAGAGTGCACTGTTCGTTTTACTCGCAATAGTATGTAATGCTGGGAAGTGTGGCATATGCACTCTCGTGAGCAAAAATGTATGGTCAAAGGATTCATCGATAAAGCCAATTTCCTTTTCCCTAAATTGATGTAACGTGAAACGGAAGAGTTCAGTCGAAACTTGGCATTGCAAGCTTTCCAGTGCACTCGTCAATTCCAGTTGGCGGGTCTGAATCACGAATAAGTTTAGCTTTTTTCGGCGAGCGTGTGGTTCGCATACTTTCGATCACGGGTGTAGGTATGTTTGAAACAATATTTTGCGAGGATCTAATTCTCGCTACATGAATGCGCTGCGTGCGGGCGATAGGAACCGGCAGATATTAGACGCGAGATTGCGAGAGGTATACAAGGCTTCGCGAATCTGCGTTCCCCAGAACGAATACCGAGCTTGAGCGTACGAGCGTGTCGACGAATTTGCTACTGGTGAAGGCGATAAGCGACCGCGATAGCGGAAACGTAATACGCGCCGGAGAAAGCGCAGAGGGATGAGACCGTAGATACGCCGGGCTACTCGGCTCGGTCGCCATGGCAACAGCCGAGCCTGCGCAGTCCCACCGCGAATCGACAGAACAGTATCGAGAGCTGCCTGCGGAAGCCACGTCTGCAAGCAAGGTGAGCCGAAGTGAACTGAAAGGTGCAAAATATTCATTTTTGAGGGAGCTCAGTGAAATGCTACTTTCTTAAAGCCTTGATGCGCTGGTGGGAATAAGTAATGCCTTAAGGTGGCGGTCCCACTCCGGCGGCACGATATGAAGTTGTCGTATAAACCATAAAAATCTTAATTCTGGTAGATTCCAACTATACATAATATAAGGAAATTGATTAATGTGATTTAGAAATAAATGTTGAAGAACAAGCGTGAGATACATGGTTTTTGCGAACTGTGTCTCACTTGTGACCATATTTAGAAGAAACTACCGCACTTACTGCATTGCGGCTTGCTCTGTAGCTTTAGGACATATTTTTCTAGTTCCTAGAGGTAGCAAAATAATTTTGAATTTTTAATTTTTGGATAATTTGCTTTTGAATATTGCCAAATATCGCAATCTTCTGTTGTAAACAGCCCGGCAACTACATGCTCAAGGAAGCTAAATTTTGGATAAAGTAGAGTTCAAGGAATTTCCATTTAGGACGCAAAATTTCATTCATGTAACTTTATTAGTTTTCCTAATAATGCCGCCGAAATTAAGGAATATTTAGAATTCTGGTTTTATTTTTTCCCATTTTTGCGGGAAGCAGCTAAAGCTACCAAGCTGCGGTTTAAAACTAATAAAGGTACATGAATGAAATTTTACGTCCTAAATGGAAATTCCTTGAACTCTACTTTAACCAAAATTTAGCTTCCTTGAGCATGTAGTTGCCGGCCTGTTTACAACAGAAGATTGCGA
The DNA here is from genome assembly GCF_013339745.2 of Dermacentor silvarum. Lineage (NCBI taxonomy): Eukaryota > Metazoa > Arthropoda > Arachnida > Ixodida > Ixodidae > Dermacentor > Dermacentor silvarum. The sequence goes on from NC_051164.1 coordinate 88,489,574, forward strand.
TATTTGGCAATTTTCAAAAGCAAATTGTCCAAAAAGTAAAAATTCAAAATTATTTTGCTACGTCTACGAACTAGAAAAATATGTCCTAAAGCTACAGAGCAAGCCGCAATGCAGTAAGTGCGGTAATTTATTCTAAATATGGTCACAAGTGAGACACAGTTCGCAAAAACCACGTATCGCATGCTTGTTCTTGAACATTTATTTCTAAATCACAATAATCAATTTCCTTATATATAGTTGGAGTCTACAAGAATTAAGCTTTTTATGGTATATACCACAACTTTATATACTAAGTAGAAGAGTCGCCACGGTTACTCCAAAAGTACTGAAAACGGGGGGCTCGTGCCGCCGTAGTGGGACCGCCACCTTAAATATTGCGGAAGAATCCCGAAGAAGGCTTCGTTTTGTGCGTTTCTTGCCGAATTCTGGCGCAAGATATTGCCATGCCGCGAACGCCTGATGTGCATATCTCTCTACAGGTAAAGCGCACAGTCGGTAGCGCAATACTTTCCATCAGACGCTCTGATCAGAAACGGGGGAAATGAAATAGTAGGTTTGATTAGCTACTTGCAATGTTTGCACCAAGACAGTGCAACGCAAGTGCAGCCCTCTGTGCTTAAGCAGTGGCAAAGAGATTGCTCGAGATGCCGGCCATTTCTACGCTTCGGTTGTGGGTACCACGATTGATGCTGCTTTAACGGTCGCAGACCAATCAATAATAACACGTTGTTATTTACTGCTACTTAATATCATTGCAAAATATCCAACTACCGACGAGAAGAATCTGCCGCTTCGCCATTGCGGAAGCTGATTTCAGTGGCGGTTCTCGCCGACGAAACATAGCGCGCACGGTCATTTCTGGTTGGCGCGCAAATCATCATCCTAATGATATAGTGGTTCAGGCATGTAAAACCGCCGAATTGAACTTAGAGCCCTTCGTATAAGCAAATCTTACAATTTCGCATAAAGTACCAGGAACAAATTACAGATAGTGAAGTATTGCAGTCTGTAAAACTCAGTTTTAGGCGCAGTATTAGTTGCAGTTAACGCTCACAGCCACGGAAGGCAATGCGCAGAATTGATTTCTAGAAGTCCGGTTTTTCATGAAGATCGACCCTTCGCGTTTAGTTCGGGACTGTCAATAGCTGAATGCAACAGGGACACTGGATGACGTTATCTTTTCCAAGTGGTTGTTCCGATGCGAGCTTATATGCCAGACCAAGCCCGCGCCAACGTGTTCTATACAAAGAGACATCACTTTTTCTATCGTGCTGTTACAGCGAGGCAGTTTTGTGAGTATGGAAGCGCTTGACAATACCCGCCACGGTGGCTTAGCGGGCAAGGCGTTGCGCTGCTGAGCATTAGATCGCTGGATCAAATCTCGGCCGTGGTGGTCGCACTTCGATGGGGCGAAATGCAAGAAACGCCCGTGTACCATGCATTGGCTGCTTTACGTGCTACCACGGTGTAAGATATATACTCTTTAGGTGGGGACACTCGCGAGGCGCGATCGACCAGATAAAGTAGCAACAGCGCGCGTCAATCGGTCAGGTGCCGGCAGCGGATACCTATCGGCGGTACGAGGCAACTTCAAGACAGAAAAGGTTTTATCTACAGTTGCTATAGCAACCGGGCGATTCGCGGGAAATCCGAAATGGTTGCGCGACGCGTGAAAGTAGGTCACCGTGGTGAGGGGCGCGAGGGAAGAGGGCATCGCCTTGACGGAGCAGATACGGCGGCGCAGAAGCGCCGGTTGCTATAGCAACATTAGATAAAACCTTTTCTGTCTTGAAGTTGCATCGTACCGCCGATAGGTATCCGCTGCCGGCACCTGACCGATCGGCGCGCGCCTTTGCTACTTTATCTGGTCGATCTCGCCTCGCAAGCAAGCCGAGAAGTGTCCCCACCTAAAGAGTATATATCTTACACCGTGCGTGCTACATAAGTGCTTTTCCGAGCGTGAAAGAAGCCCGCGAATACACGCAAAGTGCCTCCAGCGGCCAGTCGCGTGGCAATTTCACGTGTATTCGCGGACTTCTTTCACGCTCGGAAAAAAGTATTTTATGTAGCACGTATTGGGCAACAGAAAGCTGTATCGGGAGTTTTTCACGTTGCTCTACTGGCTTCTCATTGACACTTTTCATCTAATTTTAATATTTCAGAAGTTGATTAATTAATTAAGACTAATTATCGAATTAGGTGGAATGCAAAAAAAAAGTTGCAGTGGCTTAGCTCGGCTATGCCAGGATATACGTAGCGTTAGCAAAGGTTCAGCTGATTATTCTTAGCTTATTCTTAAGATTATTCTTAAGATAAGATTATTCTTATGAGTCAAGCTTCTCCGTTCTTCTGCGCTGTTGAGCAGCATTTGCGCTCTCCTTCTCCATGGCTATACCACACTGGCAAACGCCAGTCAGAAGCGCAGCGGCTCCAGCGCAGTGTCAGACGGCGACTGCACAGCAAGCGCGCGCCGGCGCCAGTGCGTCTACCACGGCTACGACGTCACTCCTCTGGAATGCGCAGACCGGCGCCGGTGATCCGCGCGCGGCGGCGGCGGAGTGCGCGAGAGGTGCCGGCTCCGGTGGCTCCGGTGCGCATGCCGTGTGACATCACTGACCCTTGCGCATGCGAAGCACGGCTCTTGATGTGCCGCGCGAAACGGGCTTGGCTAGGCCAGTGTAGCTAACGCTACAAAAATATTCTGAGTATCTCTAAGCGACCGCAAACAGCATTACCGTGGTTCTGTTGAGCTAGGTGATATTTGCATATTTGCATGCGGAATGTTTCAAAGGAAGTTCAAATCACAGTGTGCACGGGGCCAGAGGTTCAAAAGTCAGGGGTATGCCGTTGAAAGGGCCCTGCTTTCAGTAAACGGGAACATCTAGGCGCTAGCGAAGGCATTGAATTTTACGGTCATTGACATCAACCAAGAGGTGCCCGGAACAGGCCGAGAAGGCGGTTCTGTGCGGGACGGGATACATGTTAGCGATAGTGTTGCTACAGTGGTTGGACGTCGATTCGTGGCACGGGCAGTAGCTTTTATAGGCGGGCTTCGGGCAATCAGGAAGGAAGATTAAGCATTGAATGTAGTGACACACCAGTAAGGAATATAATTAGACCAGAAATAGTAAAGCAAAGGCGCACAGAGAATATGTACAGAGACGGTGGAATTTGTTACATAAACATGCCAGGTGGTCGCAAGCAGGATGTGTGGCTGGAAATTCAATCACAGCTGAATGACGAAGCTATTACCGTGTACCCATTGACCGAAACGCATCTGCGAGATTTGTAGCCGCCGCTTGTTATTGAGAATTTTGTATGCGAGGAGTGCAGTATGGGATGGGTGACTGGGTCAAGAAAAGGCGGAGGCGTCGCCATGCTAATTAGGCGAGGTCTGAAGGGGCAAAGGGTAAAAGAGACAAGTAAGGAACAGTTATGGATTAGCGGTACATGGGAATGCAAAAAGACGTGGCTTGGAGTACCTTACCTATGGACACGTATTGATAATAGATCAAAGTAAAGAATTGACTGATTGATTGCATTATAAGCGATATTAATGAGTTATAAAAATAAGGAAAGGTGGTATTAGGAGATATGAATGCGTACATAAAGAATTTAGACGGATATACGCATTACAACGGTTCTCTAGTGCTGGATCTGTGTTATGAACAGAACCTTATAGTAGCAGGAAGAAAGTCATGGACAGGTAACCACTGACGAAACAGAAATTAGAAACAATCGTGTTTCCCTTGGCCATACTGCGTTATAAGGGAAACCAGTGTATCGAACAACATTTTGTTTATGCCCATGTCTGTTTTTTCCTGGACGATCCTTGAAGCATTTCTTTGTCTGCGATATGGACCTTCTGACTTGTTTCACTTCTGTTAGTAGTTTTGGGGGACTAGGTATTGATGTCATATTTTAAAAGTTAGTTATGAACTGCAGTTCTTGTTATACTTTTTATCAGCCTATAATAGTAATAATAATATTTATCGTAACCTGCTAAGACCCCTTGTACAATACATTGCACGCTGCCTTGCGCATTTTTTATAAATTCACTCGCAAGTGATTACGTAAAATATTCATTCTGGGTGTAAAGTACGATGCATGAGTAACTGTAAAGAAGTGGTTTACTCATATTATTGTCATCCGCTTTCGAGGAAGTTGACACGTAATTGATCTAGACCTCTGTGCCGTCCCGGATAGCCGAAAGCAAACTTGAGATGTGTTTCGAAATCACTGAGATTGTGTGAAAGTACCGAACGCGCCAGCAACATGGCGATGTACTACACGTAGTTCCATCTTCATCTCTGCGTTTAAGCAATGAAACGCAGTTTTTACCACAGCAAACATGACGAGATGAGATGTTCACGTACATGGAGACAGTTTTTGGCATCTAACCGTGGTGTGTAAATTTTAAAAATTGTTTTTTCAAGTTCACAACCTAGAGAAAGAGAGAGAGAGAGAAAAGTCATAAGGGGCGGCAGGGAGACAATAAAAATCACCTTCAAGAGCGATTACATCACATAGTTGTGTTCGGGTCTCAGGAGAAAAACATAAAATAATAATAATCAGCCACAGTGACATTCTGTGCACGACAATAAGAATAATACGACAAAATGGCTTTGATATGTGATGATTATGTCGCCAGTGGCATGACTACTTAAATGCTATGGCAGAAGAAAAGTTGCAAACATAAACATGTACAGCGCGTGCGTACAATGATGCTTAAGCTGGGGCGGCGATGACGAATTATTACGGTTGCAACTGTTGAGCGAATAGCTTCTTTTGCTTTTTTCACCCGTTTTCGTGGTCGTGCGGCGGTCGATGATCGAACTCGGAAAGGAGTGGAATTCCTTACTTGTTTAGCGCCTTGTCCTGTCGTCTTTCACGTTCGTTTTTCGTTCGTTCGTTCGTTCGTTCGTTCAAATAAAGTTCGTTCGTTTCGTTCGAAATCAAAGTTCGTTCGTTCCGTTTTACGGCCGTTAGACGTTTTTCAACTTTTTTGGCTTCAGTATACGTTCGAGCGTGCCTTGTTATCACATTTGTCGTTCGTTGGCGAGTTGGATGGTAACTTCGTTGATTCTTTATGGAGCTTTTTTCTCCGTTGACAAAGAGCCTCGGCATATTCTGGTGTTGTGATTCGTTCGGTTCACCGCTGAAACATAACAGAGAGCAATCGCTGACACTAAGCAACGCCAAGACTGATGCGAATACTCGATGTGTGCTGCGGTGAACGTTCGGAAAGGCGTTCTTCGTTCAAAGGTTCGTTCGAGGTTCGTTCGTTCGTTCGTTCGTTGGTTCGTTCGTTCGTTCGTTCGTTCGTTGGTTCGTTCGTTCGTTCGTTCGTTCGTTCGTTCGTTCGTTCGTTGGTTCGTTCGTTGGTTCGTTCGTTCGGTTCGTTCGTTGGTTCGTTCGTTGGTTCGTTCGTTCGTGGTTCGTTTCGTTGGTTCGTTCGTTGGTTCGTTCGTTCGTTCGTTCGTTCGTTCGGTTCGTTTCGTTCGTTCTTCGTTCGTTCGTTCGTTCGTTGGTTCGTTCGTTGTTCGTTCGGTTCGTTCGTTCGTTGGTCTCGTTCGGTTCGTTGGTCCGTTCGTTCGTGGCGTTCGTTCGTTGTCGTTCGTTCGTATCGTTCGTTCGTTCGTTACGTTCGTTCGTTCGTTCGTTCGTTCGTTGGTTCGTTCGTTCGTTGTTGTTCGTTCCGTTCGTTCGTTCGTTCGTTCGTTCGTTCGTTCGTTCGTTCGTTCGTTCGTTCGTTCGTTGGTTCGTTCGTTCGTTGGTTCGTTCGTTCGTTGGTTCGTTCGTTCGTTCGTTCGTTCGTTTCGTTCGTTCGTTCGTTGTTCGTTCGTTCGTTTCGTTCGTTCGTTCGTTGGTTCGTTCGTTCGTTCGTTCGTTCGTTCGTTGGTTCGTTCGTTCGTTCGTTGGTTCGTTCGTTCGTTCGTTCGTTCGTTGGTTCGTTCGTTCGTTCGTTCGTTCGTTCGTTCGTTGGTTCGTTCGTTCGTTCGTTGGTTCGTTCGTTCGTTGGTTGTTCGTTCGTTGGTCGTTGTTCGTTCGTTGGTTCGTTCGTTCGTTGGTTGTTCGTTCGTTGGTTGTTCGTTCGTTCGTTGTTCGTTCGTTGGTTCGTTCGTTCGTTGGTTTCGTTCGTTGGTTCGTTCGTTCGTTCGTTCGTTCGTTGTTCGTTCGTTGGTTCGTTCGTTGGTCCGTTCGTTCGTTGGTTTGTTCGTTGGTTCGTTCGTTGGTTTGTTCGTTGGTTTGTTCGTTGGTTTGTTCGTTGGTTTGTTCGTTGGTTTGTTCGTTGGTTTGTTCGTTCGTTGGTTTGTTCGTTCGTTGGTTTGTTCGTTCGTTGGTTTGTTCGTTCGTTGGTTTGTTGGTTCGTTGGTTTGTTGGTTCGTTCGTTCGTTCGTTCGGTTCGTTCGTTGGTTTGTTGGTTCGTTCGTTCGGTTCGTTCGTTGGTTCGTTGGTTCGTTCGTTGGTTCGTTGGTTCGTTCGTTCGGTTCGTTGGTTCGTTCGTTCGGTTCGTTGGTTCGTTCGTTCGGTTCGTTCGTTCGGTTCGTTCGTTGGTTCGTTCGTTGGTTCGTTCGTTCGTTCGTTGGTTCGTTCGTTCGTTCGTTGGTTCGTTCGTTGGTTCGTTCGTTGGTTCGTTCGTTGGTTCGTTCGTTGGTTCGTTCGTTGGTTCGTTCGTTGGTTCGTTCGTTGGTTCGTTCGTTGGTTCGTTCGTTGGTTCGTTCGTTGGTTCGTTCGTTGGTTCGTTCGTTGGTTCGTTCGTTGTTCGTTCGTTCGTTGGTTCGTTCGTTGGTTCGTTCGTTCGTTCGTTCGTTCGTTCGTTCGTTCGTTCGTTCGTTCGTTCGTTCGTTCGTTGGTTCGGTCAGTCGGTCGGTCGGTCAATCTTTAGGTGAGCACGCGCCGACATTAAATAACCCCAAGTGGTCAAAATTATACCGGAGCCCTTCACAACGGCGTACCTCAGAATCGGAACTGTTTTTTTTTTTGCACGTAAAAGCCCAGAAAGAAGTTCATTCCTGCTATTCCCCAAACTTTGAGAATCGTCGTAGCTGGTGTCTGAATATTTTTTCCTGCCACAGCATTTCAGTGGTCATGCCACCGATGTCACAGTCGTCATGACATGGTTGTCGTATCACCATCGTTTTGTACATTTGTTGGTGTCGTGCTCACCACGTCGGTGTCGCCGTCATCTGCGTGTCACTGTCGCCATGCCGTCGTCGCTTCTGTTTTTCATAGTCCTCGTTACTGTGCTGTCTTCTTCACACCCCTGTAGTGACATCAGAAGTACAGAATCACGGGCGGTGAGCCTTCGACTTTTACAAGCTCGTGCGTATCCTAACCTTGCGGTTCTTCACGCTATATACCCTGAAAGGTATCCCAGTGCGGACTGCCCTGCCTGTGGACTAACGGCAACATTGAACCATGTGTTTTGGGAGTGTGAAGTCATCGGCTCCGCCTTCAGCGAGGATAGGTGGCCCGCGATCGGGCCGTCAAGCTCGGCTTGGCGGTCCCTATCGTGGGACTAGCCGGGTGGCGTGGGGTCTCCCCTGCGTCTTCTCTGGACCTCAATAAAGTTATTTCACTCACTCACTCCTTTACGTGGTATGTGAGGAACGCGATCTGGACCTGTCTCCCCCGCAGGGGCGTCTGCGTCAGCAGGCGTTTGGTGTGTTGCGACACCACGGACCCGAGCACACGAGGGTCGGACCCTCCCGCGTCTAACCGCGCGCGGCTTAGCCGTGTCCGGGGAAAAGAGGATCCTGGGGGTTGAGCCAATGCTGAGTGCTTGGACCTTCATGGCCCCTCGGCGGAGGCAATACACCCCTTTGACCTCGGCTTCACGTAGACGGCACCCCCGGACTGACCCACCCGGGGGAAATCGGTAGTTGCCTCTTCCTGTCCCCCTCTCCAATCTGCGTCTTTCCCTCTTTCTTTCAATCTTTCCTGTCTTCTCCTCTCTTCTATTTACTTCCGACTTTCCAGGCAGCGAGGGTTAACCTTGTGTGGTGCAACCAACCTTGGCTGTATATATTTGGTTATAGCGGCAACGTACAGTTGGCGTCTGCATGACTTGCTTCCTATATGTCCTGCGGCGTCCCCTTGTTGGGCTCCATGGTGGGCGGCTGGCGTTTCTGCCGAAATTTAGATATACCTATGGATCGTGCTTTCCCCAAACTCCCTGATCGCCCCCAGAAACGGGGGCGCACCGAAGATGTTTTCAAGTTTTTTGGCCACCAAATAGAGAATTTCCCGCGCTACCATGTAGTACACAGTGAAAGACCAGAGAAGACTGTGAGGATTATCTCACCGTTCCTCGTCTCCAAATGTATGACAGAAGCTATAGGCCCAGGCTGCAAAGCAACTAAGTTGGCCAGCGGTGACCTCCTCTTGGAGCTCCGCGACAAAAAACAGTATGAAAAGCTGCCTAAACTAGTCTCTTTCAGACAAATCCCAGTTACGGTCACCCCTCACCGTACCATGAACACCATCCGTGGTGTAATCTCAGACGATGACATGATGGAGCTCACTGAGGAAGAGCTTTTGGAAGGGCTCAAAGAACAGAACGTGGTTAACGTAAAGCGAATTAAGATGAGGCGTGATGGAAAGGAAATTCAAACGAAACATGTTATTCTTACCTTTGGTTCTAGTGTGCTACCCGAGACCATTGAGGCCGGGTATGTCAAGATCCGTGTCAGGCCATACGTGCCTAACCCGCTCCGATGTTTTAAGTGCCAGCGATTCGGGCACAGTTCACAGAACTGCCGAGGCCGTCAGACTTGTGCAAAATGCAGTGCCAATGAACACCTTTCTGAAACATGTCAAAACACTCTCCACTGCGTGAACTGTGATGGGGAGCACGCCGCATATTCACGGTCCTGCCCATCCTGGAAGAAGGAAAAGGAAATCGTCACAATCAAAGTCAAAGAAAATATTTCGTTCAAAGAGGCACGCAGGTGGGTGTCATACCTGCCAAAGAACACCTTTGCCGAAGTGGCGCGTCAGGGGGCAGCGTCGCAACGGCTTACCGCGGCTGTCCGGCCCGCACAGTGAGCCGGCAGTGACGCCATCCGCCCCCTCGGCGGCTGCAGCTAGCGCTGCTCCGCCAACTCACAAGAAGGGGCCATCGACCTCCGGGCTGGTGGCCTCCAGGGCCGTCCTCGAGGCGAGGCCTTCTCGTGAAACCAACCGCTCGTCAAGAGCGCGTGTCCAGCGCCTCACAAGAGGCGATGGACACAACTGGCCAGACGGCGCCACCAGCGCCTCAGGAGCGGCGAGAATCTCGCGATCGCTCCAAAAAAGAAAAAGCCCGCATCACAGGGCCCGACAAGGGCTCTGTAGCTTAAGTTAGTCTCCTTTACACACAGCACAAAAAACACTTTCAACATGAATACACAAATAATACAGTGGAACGTCAGAGGACTTCTACACAACCTCGATGACGTCAAAGAGATCCTACACAAGTTTAATCCGAAGGTGCTGTGTGTTCAGGAGACACACCTTAAATCTACACAATGCAACTTTCTCCGGCAATACGCCATGCTTTCGCAAAGACCGCGATGACACCTTCGTGTCATCCGGCGGTGTTGCTATCGTAGTTGACAGAGGTGTTGCCTGTCGAGAACTGAAACTTCGTACGCCCCTAGAGGCAGTTGCTGTCCGAGGCGTATTGTTTGACAGGCTAGTCACTGTTAGCTCTATATACATCCCTCCTAATTATCATCTTAATAAAACTGAATTTCAGAACTACATAGACGAACTTCCGGCACCATACATAGTTGTCGGAGATTTAAACGCACATAACACATTGTGGGGAGACTGTCGTTGCGATGCGAGAGGACGCCTAATTGAAAACTTTCTCTTTTCTTCAGGAGCATGTTTACTTAATAAGAAAGAGCCAACTTACTACAGCGTGGCGCACAACACATACTCCTCCATAGATTTAAGTATCGTGTCGAGTACACTGATTCCGTACCTGGAGTGGTCCGTTCTGAAGAACCCTTTTGGGAGCGACCACTTCCCAATCATGTTAAAACTGACAAAACAAGATCTATGTTCCCCACACATTCCCCGATGGAAGGTTGACTCGGCTAACTGGGAACGTTTCCAAGAACAAACTTATTTAAGCAGGGATGATATTGCCTCTTTAAATATAGACGATGCTGTAGCATATATAACGGGCTTTATAATTGAGACTGCCACAACATGCATCCGTCAAACTAACGGACTGGCTAATAAACGTCGTATCCCGTAGTGGAACGAAGAATGCAAGGAAGCACGGAAAAATCAAAACAAAGCTTGGGGACGCCTTCGCGACTCTCCAACCGAACCACCGAAAACTTGATTAGTTTCAAACAAATAAAGTCCCAGGCTAGAAGAACACGTCGACGTGCTAAAAGGGAGAGTTGGGAGAAGTATATCTCCAGCATAAATTCTTACACGGATGAGACGAAAGTGTGGAATCGAGTAAATAAATTGAAAGGCGGGAGGTACACCCACTCCCCTTAGTAAGTACTCAAGGAGAGAGCCTGGAAGATCAGGCTGGTTGTCTGGGCGAACACTTTGAATATATCTCCAGTGCGTCCCACTACACACAAGCATTTCTCAGAGTCAAAGAACGCGAAGAGCGACAGCCCCTAAAACGTAAAGGTTCAGCGAGTGAGGCCTACAACTATCCATTTACTTTAACTGAACTGAACTGAAAGCATCCCTCGCTTGCTGCAATGACTCTGCGCCAGGCGGTGATCGTGTCATATATGAAATGATTAAGCACCTGAATCCTGAAGCGCTGAAAACACTCCTGTATCTTTTCAATGTCATGTGGGCGCATGGATATATCCCGTCCTCGTGGAAGGAAGCTATAGTCATTCCCGTGCTTAAACAAGGCAAAGACTCGTCCCTAGCCAGCAGCTACAGGCCAATAGCGCTAACAAGCTGTCTGTGCAAACTATTTGAAAAAATGATCAACAGGCGCTTAATCTGTTTCCTTGAAAATAACAAATTACTAGACCCCTTCCAATGTGGTTTCAGGGAAGGTATGTCCACAACAGACCACCTTGTTCGCATTGAGTCTTATATTACGTAGAGGTAAGCGTAGAGCGTAGAGGTAAGCCACGTAGAGGTAAGCGTCTGCTTACCTCTACGTGGCGTGATCGACAATAAATATCGGTTGTTTACGCAGACTCTATACATGTCTATAAAAGACATGGGACCCCCCCCCCCCTTTCCCACCCTCGCGTGTGCGTGTGCTTGTGAAGAAATTAAGTCAAACGTAAAGTAAGCTCAGTAAAATACAGTACGTACGACAGGTACAGTGGGCGTTTGGAGCTACGGTCTCTCATCGCGCCACTGAATGGACCAGTCTTCGAAAACTCATCATTGAGATTAACAATTATCTCCGTTAAGCGTAGATGGCGTCGTCCTCGTCGGGGTGAAGTGCATTTCATAAGTCAAGGACGTCTATACACGTGAAAATGCACGTGTGACCAGGCTATACCTACTCCCATAGCAATAGCTTGTTCGCTGCGTCTTTGCGCTGGATAACTTAAATACGCGCAAAAACGCGTAGTGCTTTTTTTTTCGAAGCTTTCGTCGCCCTGCTCCCTCATACGAGAGAGTTGCATTTCCTGCGGCAAGTGCATGGGCCGCTGTGTTTTCCGCTGTGTGCGAGCGTGCAGCCGTCATTTGCCTTTACGTCAACAGATTCATAATTGTACAGAATATTTCACCGCACAGCATATATATGGCATGTGTATACGCATTTTAAGTAGTGCATGCAACTCATTTCTGCTTCACTTACGCTGGTGCAAACAGGAAGCGACCTTGTACCTCATCGAATTTCGACTGATTGGTGTACTAGTGATGCAGGAATGAATTCCGGTCTTGTTCAGTGCATCGTGCACATAATCAATTTCTCAGGACGCGTGAACTCCGACGAGAACTGTCAGCGCCTGCAACAAGAGTTTACTTACGCTGTACTGCGCACAGCAGTAATCCATGCTTGTGGGCTGTCTGTTTCGTGCATTCTGTTGCGAGTCGGAGGATTTTCACTGCTGGCATCAACCCCTTCGTGTGTGCATTGCTGGTTTGGATTCCACAACACAATAGCAACTACCAGCCTTCCGTAGGGGCGCAATCGCAAACCAGAGACGTTTCGCGCACAGATCAAGGCTACGTTCACACTTGGGAAGCGGCAAGCGGGCTAAAAGGCCAAAGCGGCTGGAAAGGCCAAAGCGGCCGGAAAATCTTTTCCGCGCCTGTCCAAGTTGTTCACATTTGTTTTGCTACCGCCGCGGCCGCCGCTGCCGCTTTCGTGCACATCCATCTAGTCTGCGTACGTTTGTCAGGCGTGGTGGCGCTCATTATCGCATTGTTTCGAGCGGTATGTTCATTCATGGACCCACCCGTCATCAAAAGTGATCATTTTGCGCAACTTCGCGTGTCATCTGCGACCTTCGGTAAATTCCTCGTTGGCGTTCCGTAATTCTCCTCACACGGGCGTGGTAGCGCTGAGTCACAGGTTGGTGCCTAGGCATGATTATATTTCTTTAATAGCTTTTATTTACAAGTTATAATAGCATTTCATCATTTCGTATTATTGTCAGCGCCTCCAGGACACCAAAGCGGCAACGGGAACACCAAAGCTAAAACCCGGGCTGGCCCTTAATTCTGTTGGGGCTCGCCGAAGCCTGCGCGTCCCACGTGAGACCTACGCTCCCAATCTATCGTCGCGACGAGAAAAGCACCCCGCGACTTCTGCAACATACCGTACACGTGCGAGGAGAATTATGGAGCGCCAACGAGGAATCTGCCTAACTATTGTCTGACATGGAAGTGGAAGAAGAAATGGCTTTTATACTTCTACCTACTTGTTTTCTATAAATGGACAATGAATAAACGGAAGACGTGGACACCTCGGAAACGGCGGTGGTGGGTTCGCCTGGCTTTGCTAAAGTGTTAGAAGCTGGCTCACGCCAAGGCTTCGTTGCCGCACCTCCGGTCGCGCGACGTTGAATACTATCGCGAGTATTGCTGACAGGACGTTTTAGTACCACTCTTGTCGTAGAGCAAGGGGTATGGTTCTTGATCGCGTCGATCAGCATTGCAGCCTACACTTTTGGTGCCATGTTCAATTTTACGACCAGATGTTTACATGCTAGTGTAGCTACCGGTCGAGTAGAACGACTTTCCGCCGCGTTTCCGCTTCGCCATGGCGAAAAAATCGGTCCGAGACCGATTTGGCTCGCCGCCTGTTTTTCTGCCTGTTTTTCCGCCTAGGCGGGCAGACGTTTGCAAGATTTTGCCGCTTCCGCCAGCTTCGAGACCAAGTGTGAACGTAGCCTAAGATCCTGCGCGAGCGCGGCCTAACCGGCACCTGAAGGGAAGCGGCGGAAATGTATACCGGAAATTTCCACCACCTGGGGTCTTTAACGTGCACCTAAATCTAAGTAAACGGGCCTCGAGCACTTTCGCCTTCATCTAAAATGCGGCTGCCGCAATTTGTTGCTTCATTTGTTGCGCATTTGTTGCTTCAGAATGCGGCCGCCGCAATGCGGCCGCCACATTCTCGCCCGAAACCTCACAGCGTGTCAAAGCCTTGACAAACACCGTGACAGTTTTTTCCATATGCAGACATGATTCGCTGTAAATTACCAACCCAAACTTAAGCGCCCAGGAATGAAATTGTGATAGTAGCACCGGTTTCTTGAAATATGTCAGCGCGAAGCGACGAGAACAAAGGGTGGGTAGGGGGGGGGGGGGGGTTATGCAAAAAATTTCGGGGGGGGGGGGGGGGGTTTGAACCCCTCCCCCCCTGGCTATGCCCCTGATTGCCATCTGCGAACGACAAGTGCAGCTGGGAATAAACAGATTGTCCCAATGGGCAGATGAGAACGGTTTTAAAGTAAACGCCCAGAAGAGCACTTGTGTACTCTTTACAAACAAGAGAGGCATAACGCCTGTCCCCAGTATAGAAATCAAAGGAGATGCGCTCTCTGTGAGCAGCGAGCATAAGTTTCTAGGCATTATTTTAGATTCGAAGCTTACATTTATTCCTCATATTAAATATCTGAGGGCAAAATGCCTGAAGACAATGAACCTTTTAAAGCTTCTGTCGCGTACGACTTGGGGTAGTGATCGAAAGTGTCTGCTTAACCTCTATAAAAGTCTTGTCCGCTCACGCCTCGATTACGGAGCTATAGTGTATAATTCCGCAACGCCAAGTGCATTAAAAATACTAGACCCCGTTCACCATCTGGGTATCCGCCTTGTGACCGGTGCTTTCAGGACAAGTCCAATCCAGAGCCTCTACGTAGAGTCAAATCAGTGGTCACTTCATCTGCAGCGGTCATACAGCAGTTTTACATATTTTCTGAAAGTACAAGCAAACATTGAACATCCCTCTTATTCAACTATAAATGACGTGACCGCTGCCACACTCTTCCATAATCGACCTGCAGCGAGAAAGCCGTTCTCTTTGCGTGTGAGGAATCTTAGTGAGGAAGTAGGTGTTCCGCTGCTTGAACAATGTCAGTGACCTATAGCTCCATCGAAACTGTTGCCGCCGTAGCACTGGCAACTCATAGAGTGTGACACATCGTTCGTAGAGGTCACTAAACACGCGCCAGAGGCACACATTAAAATGCATTTCTTAGAACTCCAATCTAAATACTCGTGTACACAGTTTTACACAGATGCTTCCAAGTCACATGCCGGGGTATCTTATGCAGCCGTCGGCCCATCCTTTTCGGAATCCGGTGTACTCCACCCGGAAACGAGTATCTTTACGGCTGAGGCCTATGCACTATTGTCGGCTATGAATAAGGGCATCAAAACTTCAAAAAGCAATTATATTTACAGACTCCCTAAGCGTGGTGAAATGTCTGATGTCACTCTGCAAAAACAAAAATCCTGTACTTACTGAGCTCTATTCCAGTTTATGCAGAGCATATATATCTAACCAGCATGTGACTATATGCTGGGTGCCTGGCCATAGAGGCATTGAGGGTAATGTGCTTGCAGACCAGTTGGCCGCATCAACTACATCGCAAGCTATTAATCCTGCGGCTACTATTCCTCCCGCAGATCTGAAGCCTTTTCTGCGAAGAAAACTGCGAGACCACTGGCAGCGCTTGTGGGACGCTGAAACAAATAATAAGCTACACTTAATTAAGCTACAGTTAGGTTTCTGGTCACCCGCAACGAAAACACGACGAACTGATGTCCTGTTCTGTCGTCTAAGAATAGGACACACATATGGCACTCACAATTTTCTGTTGAATGGAAATGACCCTCCAACCTGTGGTAGATGTAGTGAGAGGCTGACCGTCATCCATGCCCTCGTGGAGTGCCGGGAAGCCGAAACAGAAAGAAAGAAATATTTTCCACAAGCGTACCGATATCATGTCCCGCTTCACCCCATTATGTTTCTCGGCGAAGAACCGATTTTTAATGCCAAAGCAGTCGTCGATTTTTTGAACGATGTGGTCCTGCATGTTATTAGCCCAACTAGTTCGTAGCGCATCCTCTCTCCAGAGGATGCCGCTGTGATAGTTTTTTATAGCCCATGCCTCCAGGCCCTTGTGGTTCAAGGGCTCTGTTTAGGCAGTAGTGCTTCTTGCCAATTACTGCATCTTAAATATTTTAAATATCGTATCATTACCACTCAATGCATTTTTGATTTCATAGTACACCTCATGTCATTGCCATGATTTTAGTACATGTATATTTTACGCACTTTACAGCGATTATTTTTAGGCCCTTTTACAGCCACGCTTCATCTACTTCTCAGAATTCATCGCACCACTGCACACTCACAAACACTGGCGTGGCGCTCTTTGGCCGAAACTGGCCCTTGCGCCATAAAACACCACACATCATCATCATCTGGACCTGTCTCCCAGACACTCTTTGTAGTGACCACCACATCGTTCAACTCGACATCGAGCACGCTCGTCGACCGGCCAGTACTGGCACGGCAAGAATAACGGAATGGAATGCCTTCAGAACCGAACTCGACGATCAAACTACCATATCGGACATCGACGCCTGGCTCAAACAGATCCTGGATACCGCCGAACGGTTCACAAAAACCATCCAACTTGATGACGATCACCCCGCCATAGACACTCACCTACTCCACCTCTGGGAGGCCAGAAGGGCCCTACTCAAGAGATGGAAGAGGCAGAAACTCAACACGCAACTCAGGAAAAGAATCGCCCTATTGACAGAACAGTCGCAGGAATATGCTGAACAGCTAGCGAGACACAACTGGCGCGCCTTCTGCGATAAGCTTCAGGGCACTCTCAGTACCAAGAAAACGTGGCACCTGCTGCGCGCTCTCCTCGACGAAGGTCCCACCAAGACGCAGCAACGGCAACACATCCGTCGATTAGCACACAACTACGACGGCTCGGAGGAAGACCTACTCCGCGAACTATGCAACAAGCTCCGCGGTCCCTCCCAACCAGCGACAACCCCGCCACTCAAAGAATATGAAGGCAGACCCAACGCTGACTTGGACCGGCCCTTCACACCAGCAGAGCTCCAAGCAGCCATCTCCAAGCTCACGAGAAACGCGAGCCCAGGCAAGGACAGGATAGTGAACAAGCACCTACGACAGCTGCCCCAACAGGCCTTGACGGCTCTCCTCCGGTATTACAACGAGTGCTGGGACAAAGGAGAGCTGCCGGCCGCGTGGAAGCATTCGGAAGTGCTCATGATACCAAAGCCCAACAAGCCCACAGCTCTCGAGAACCTGAGACCAATCTCTCTCACTTCGTGCGTTGGTAAGCTGTTTGAGCATATGGTCCACGACCGGCTCACATCGCACCTCGAAGACAATGGGCACTATCCAGACACCATGTTCGGCTTCCGCCAGCTTCTTTCTACGCAAGACGTCTTTCTTCTCCTAAAGGATGACCTTATTTGACCACCTTAGCAAGAATAACAAGTCGTGCGTCCTTGCCATCGACGTGAAGGGCGCATTTGACAATGTCAGCCACAAAGCGATACTACAAAACCTCGAGGAGACCGCCTGCGGTTCAAAGACCTACGGCTATGTCCGTAACTTCCTCACCGGCCGGACGGCCATGGTGGGGATATCCAACTTACGCAGTAAGGAATTCAAGCTGCCGAACAGGGGAACGGCGCAAGGCTCCGCCGTGTCGCCCCTCCTATTCAACGTGGCAGTCCTCAAGATCCCCCGGCTTCTCGAAAACATTCCAGGCCTGCGTGACACGCCTTCTACGCGGACGACATCACGCTCTGGACGCGAGGAACGAGCACCGGAGAGCAAGAACGTTGCCTTCAAGAAGCGGTTGATGTTATCGAGCACTACCTTGATAGCTGCGGCCTCCACTGCGCACCTGAGAAATCGGAGCTACTCGTACTCAAGGCACGCACGAGGGGTAGACCTCCCACTTGCGAAGCTCCAGACCCATGCGTCATGCTCAACGGGATCCAAATACCGAAGGTCGCCTCGCTTCGAGTACTCGGCTTGCACCTGCACCGAGATGGATCAGGAGTCGCCACGCTCCCACGGCTCCAACGCACAATCTCCCAACTCACACACCTCGTAAGGAGAGTAGCCAATCGACGCAGTGGTCTCAAGGAGCAAGACACCCTGAGAGTCGTTCAAGCTCTACTGACCAGCAGAATAACCTACGCAACCCCGTACCTGGCTCTCAAGAATTGCGAAGTCGACAAGCTCAATGTCATCATCCGCAAAGCTACGAAGCTCACCATGGGTCTACCACCTGTGGCATCTACCACCCGACTTCTCAAAATGGGTGCTCATAACACCTGGCAAGAGCTGGTGGAAGCCCAGAAAACCAACCAACTCGAGAGGCTGAAGCTCACGCCGACGGGCAGATCGGTCCTTGCGCGCCTCGGCTACGGAGAACGCTACATCTCCGACGCGGACCGCAAGGTCAAGATACCGCCATGCTTAAGAGAATCCCTGAGCATCGACAAACTACCGCGCAACATGCATCCCGAGCATCATCGGGGACGCCGGCTCGCTCGAGTCGACGCCATCCGAAGACGCCACAAGCACGATCCAGATGCTCGCTACGTAGATGCGTCCAAATACCCGGGAAAAACCGCTTACGCCCTGAGTGTGGTTGACTCGAGAGGCAAAGAACTGACATCCGCCACAGTCAGGGTGCGGAACTCGGAGACAGCGGAAGAAGCGGCGATCGCCCTCGCCACCACCATGAGCACGAACGCGGTCGCAGTCTTCACGGACTCCCAATCCGCAGTACGCAATTACACGAGAGGCCGAATATCGGTGAGACCCGCGAGACCCCCGCGAGACCCCCGACCGCCTGGTGACGCAGCGGAAACGGAGACAATACCCCCCACGTATAACGCCATCCTCCAACACTACCGACTGGGACGCAGGGTGTACCCGCCACCTCATCCAAAACTGACGAAAGAGGAAAGCACCGCATTCCGAAGACTGCAGAGCAATACGTACACCCATGGGATCCTCATGCATCGCATCCACCCGACACTACACACATACAACTGCCCGATCTGCGCCATGCCAGACACTCTGGCTCATTTGCTACTAGAGTGCCCGTGGCGCCCCGAAGACGCCGTTACCAAACATACAACGTCCGAAGACGTGAACCTCCTCGCCGATACGTGGGAGGCCAAGATCTCCACCCCGGCCCTGGACGAACAACGACGTCTTGTCGCCAGAGCCCGGGATGCTATCGCGGCCAGAGGATTCCTGGAATGAGGGTCCCTCCCACCTAGAGTGATCCACAGCTCAAACGCTCGGGAACACCGTCTCGAAAATTAAAGTTTATATCATCATCATCACTCACTCGCTCACTCCCGAATGTATGTAGACATGTGCCATACGTCTCTGTGCATGCACCTGTCATCGACATTCATGCACCGATGAACATAAGTTGCCTTTGTCCGCGTGACATCGCTGCGTAGAAGTTCGACAGTGTGCATCTGGATGGACGAATGGGATTACACGCTCCACACGATGAAAGTAACAATTGTACGCATCACCATTGCGTTGCATTTGATTGCGTTCTTCACTTAAGCTTCGATAAATTTCAACATATGCTTAGGATTTGCATAATTTTGTTTTAATGTAGCACGCGTCAGACATTTATAGTTGCTAGTTTGGGCTAACTGAGACAGTACAGGTTGTACAACAGCGTGACGATTGGGCACACAATATTCTACTCCCGTCCGTCCATTGACCTGTACTCAGTGTTGTACCCGTTCCTCTAAAACGGCAACGAAAGCTCGTTCCGCGTTCCTTCCCAATCTTGGAACGAGTTCCCGTTACAAGTTCCTTTAATGCGAAAGGAACGCGTTCCAGTTACACTTCGAACATTGGAACGGGTCGTTACATTAACGCTACATTTGATTTTTTTTAATTAACATATAGTGTCACATAATCCTGAGGCGAAATTAAGTCAGCAGTTTAACACTCACATCGAACTACGTATATTATACGAATGTGAACGTCGCCGGCGGCAGATTATCTGGAGATAAAAACAATCCAAAGAAACGCTCCTTGAATTTTTTCAGGGAGCAGCGGACATACTC
The DNA here is from genome assembly GCF_013339745.2 of Dermacentor silvarum. Lineage (NCBI taxonomy): Eukaryota > Metazoa > Arthropoda > Arachnida > Ixodida > Ixodidae > Dermacentor > Dermacentor silvarum. Next base: position 88,509,149 of record NC_051164.1, read on the forward strand.
CAGACAGGTCTAACCGCAACTTTGGCGCTCGTCTATTAGAAGTGCAACACATATGGCACTTCACACTTCGGTCTTCAATTGCGCAGTCATGCTACTGCGCTTCAGATGTGCAAATAGAAAGTTACTCACATGCACCAATATCCTCCCGAGACCCGAACACAACAACGGGACATAATCTGTAGTAAAAAATGCATTTCATTGTTTAAACGCTGAGTTAAAGATGGAACTACGTGTAATACATTGCCATGTTGCTGCCGCGTCCGGTATTTCCACGCAATCTCGGTGACTTCGAAACACGCCTAGAGGTCGCTCTCGGCCGTCTGGGACGACACAGAGGTCTAGACCAATTTGTTGTCAAATTTCTAGAAAGCGGATGATGAGAATATGAGTAAACCACTTCTTTACACTTACATTCATACCCAGAGTGAATATTTTGCGTAATCGCTTCCGAGTGCTATGTACTGTACAAGGGGTCTTAGGAGGATATAATTAAATTTCTTGCACAAGAAACCGCATCGAAAGGACCAATAAATAGGCGTTTAATGAATACTGATTCAATATTGCCGTATGAGTGGGGAAAAAATGTCCAGAATACATATTCGCAATTTAGTAAATACCCTTGCTTGAACTCGGCAAGAGTTACATCTCGATGTTGGTGTCCAACAGGCTGGCACGGAGGAAAGAAACTATAGAAGGGAGCGTCACGTGACAATCTTGAAGCCAGTCATAAAAAAAATATAACGGAGAACTCGCGAAAGAAAATGACCCACAGTCACGTTACAGGCAAGCGGTAGTTCTTTGCGCCCCACGCGGTCGCCCATCCGCCTTGCATATGTGCTGCGTACGTGCGTGCGTCTGTTCAATGCAGTGGAACGTTTACAGAAGGAACGCCTTCGTACACCTGACGAGTTACCGTTACAGTTCCACCGACCCTTAACGGAACGGTGGCGTTCCTCCGTTCCTCCCAAAAGGAACTAGTTCCAGGAACGCCGTTCCGAACAATACTGCCTGTACTACGTTAATGTTCATATGCCCTGTTCGTTTTCTAAATCAATTATACACGGTGTTCATCTTTAACTTATTAAGTTATGTTAAGTATTTTAAGTTATACACGGTTATTCGAAGAGGCGGACGTTAGTAGCACGAGAAATCGAAACACATATTCAACTAATTAGCAAAAATTGACTAATGAACTTCTCAGGTAATTACTTTACGACACATATTGCAATTTACGAATTGCAGCTGGTGAGTTTGCAAGAAGCATCCACTTTAAATGAATTTCCAGGATGACACCAGTTTCGAGATATTATTTCCCAAAGTGTGGGACGAAATACATGGGCGTTCAAGTTACTTTTGTTCTTCAATGTATACAACAGCATTTTGGTAAAAGAGTAAGTGGAGCAACAGTGCATTTTTACGGCGAGTTTGATGGTGCATAGCTCTAAGCTGGTGTCATTCTGGAAATTCATTCCAAGTGAATACGCCTGACAAGCTCACCGGCTACAATTCGTAAATAACAATGTGTCGTAAAGTAATTAACTAAGAAGTTAAATATTGAATTTTTGTCAATTAGTTGATTATGTGTTTCGATTTCTCGTGCTACTAATGTCCGCCTCATCGAATAAACCAGCTCAATGACAACAATTATGCCAACAACAATATATATATTGACAACAATGACAACAATATATATATATATATATATATATATATATATATATATAATATGCATACTGCACTGTTTTGAAGAAAACTATCAGCTGATAAACAGCATAAGCATTTAGTCTCTGGTCTTCACTTTGCTACGCCAGAAACTACGTTATCGTAGTAAATTATTTACTCCTTGTAATCCTTGTACTCCTTGTACGAATAATTATCCTTCTAGCAAAAAGTCATCTGAAGCACCGCAATCCTAACATGGCATGGGCATAAGTAAAATCTATGACATTCGACTATCAGTCATTAGACATCACGTAAGCAATACTGGATGCTGTGTTATGCAAAGGCGGAATGACCATGAGCCTAATGTTAGAATATACTGTTGGCGTCCAGCTTTCAGGCTTACTGCAATCACCGAAAGATAAAGGAAGATAAAATCCTTGCATATTCATAATAAATTCAGACGAGAGAGAGAGGTCAAAACATACGGTGGTTGGGCTTGTCGGGCGTTAGTAGCACATGGCACCGCTAGTGCTGTTACGTATTGAATTAGGTCATCATGGAGTGGATGGCCTAGACCCTCCTGCACAACCTTCAATTGCGTTTCTCTCGTTTTGCTTTTCTATGTGATGCAAGAGTATTTATCCTCGCCTTTTCCAGAATGATTCATTTATTGGGATTTGGCGTTATGTTCATGTGCTTCGCCTGCATTTGAATGTGTTATTGCGATAGCAATTCTATGGACAGTCAAGGCGCATTTCTGCCGTCGCCGTCGTCGTTGCCGTGAGGTTCCGTGTAAAGGTCGCGGGCGATAGAATCGTCGCCGCGCGCCGTACGCTCTATGTGCGAGTGAAAGCGAGCGACGCCTCACTTTACTGCCTCACTTTACTGCGGCCGCAAGGTCCCGCCCACCGTTGGTCCCGCCGGGCTGGAAGACTCCAGGGGGATGGTAGGGAGGGGGAGGCCAGGTACTACGCCGCGCGCTTCCGCCCGGGCGATTATATCTTGAAATGCATCTGCGGCGGGGGTAGAGGCCGCCTTCCCTGTGTTTTCGCGGCTAAGATCGCGTTAAAGCGAGCGCCGGCATGAAGCCGAAGTCGATCACTGCTGCTGCCACGCTGAATCCCTCCAGCGTTTTGACAGTTTCCGCGGTCATCAAGGGAGATGCGTTCATGTTTGTGCGCGCGTGACACCATGCCTCTTAATTTGGTTAGTCTTCCTTTGTTTACAAGTTCATACGGCCGATAAAACTGCTATCCTTACTTCGTATAGCTGTCCATTAATTTCCTACAGCAATAGATGATTCGCCTTTCGGGCGAAACTGCGACTTTTTTCATTTACTGTCCATAATTTAGTGATGATCAGCCTAATAATGTCTTGCCATAAAATAACACGGCCCGTACCTTTGCGTTGCAACTGGCGTTGCCGTATATGGGACAATGTAGTTGAATGACTATCGTCGAGGCACACACGGCCAGTGGTGCCGAAGCAACATCTGGGGCGATCACTTTCGAAGGTGATCACACCGGATCTGTGCGAGTATACGGCCGAAAGCGTTTCCGGCTGTGTTGCTAAGCTCGCTGACTGACGGTGTACTGAATAGAAAGTCAAGGTTTCGTGTTCTCACCTCTTTCACCGTGCTTCTCACGTACGTGTGCGATTTCTTTTCTATTCTGTTTTTCGTCGGTGCTGAGAACGAACGGCACGAGATCGGCATGTTCCTGTCGTGCACACATCTGTCGGGCAAAGGCGATGCTGACCTTTCGTGCGTCATCACCGGGACCACAGCATGGGAGACAGCACGGTGGCCTACCATACGAGTCAGGCCAGTAAGGTGAGCGCATCGAAGACGACCCGTTGCGTCTTAATCTTTCCACTGTATTTCGCTCTGTCAAGGGAATTGCCTATAAAACTATTTCACGCACACTAAACTGTACGAAGTAAGGTTAGTCGTTTTATTAGCTGCATAAACTACTCTACACATTCGCTTACTAATTAAATTAAAAAGCACGTTTCACGGCGCGGGCACAA